>NC_080174.1:18107645-18143825 GCF_950295315.1 Erinaceus europaeus
TGCACTCAACTAGGTGCACCACCAGCTGGCCCCGCTAATAAACACTTTATTTAAATTTTTTAATTATCTTTACTTATTGGATAGAAACTGTCAGAAATAGAGAGGAAGGGAAAGACAGAGGGAAAGAGACAGAGAGACACCTGCAACCCTGCTTCACCACTTGCAAAGCTTTCCCCCGTAGGTGGGGACCGGGGACTCCTTGGGTCCTTGAGCATTGCAACACGTGCGCTCAACCAGGTGCACCACCACCCAGCCCCTTAATAAACATTTTTTAAAACTTTAGTTTTTAAATATTTATCTTATTTAGTTCATGGGTAATAGCTTTATGGGGCAAGGGGGATTGAGAACACCATTACAATACACGTGGTGCTAGGAAGCTTAGAGACCAGGAGACTCAAGGATAAAAGTCCTGTGCCATGTCCATTGAATTATATCTCCTGTTACAGAAATAGTTGTATTAAATGTATATCAGTTTTTATTCTAGTGGTATCCATACCCTATGCTTTGAACTACTTTTAATGTTTTGACTTTGTTTCTTAGAATTTTTACATTAATTTCATTTAAAAATTGTTGTTAATGTTTAATAATAATTAACAAGATTTTAAAATAGTGGGGTACAGTTCTATACAATTCCCACCACCAGAGTTCTGTGTCCCATACCCTCCATTGGAAGCTTCCATATCTATATCTATCCCTCTGGGAATATGGACCAAAGATCTTTATGTGGTGCAGAAGGTGGAAGGTCTGGCTTTTATAATTGCTTCTCTGCTGGACGGACATTGGCAGGTTGATCCATACTCCCAGCCTGTTTCTATCTTTCCTTAGTGGGGTAGGGGTCTAGAGAGGTGAGACTTTGGGACACAGTGGTGAGTTCGTATGTCCAGGGAAGTCAGGATGGAATTATAGTAGAGTCTGCAATTTAGTGGCTGAAAGGAGATAAGATATATAGCAGGACAAATTGTTTATTATCATTATTGTTATTTATAAAAAGGAAGCATTGACAAAGCCATAGGATAAGAGGGGTACAACTCCACACAATTTCCACCACCAAAACTCCATATCTCATCCCCTCCCCTGATAGCTTTTCTATTCTTTGTCCCTCTGGGAGTATGGACCCAAGGTCATTGTGGGGTGCAAAAGGTGGAAGGTCTGGCTTCTGTAATTGTTTCCCCGCTAAACATGGGCATTGACAGGTCCATCCATACTCCCAGCCTGCTTCTCTCTTTCCCTAGTGGGGAAGGGCTCTGGAGAAGTGGAGCTCCAGGACACATTGGTGGGGTTGTCTGTCCAGGGAAGTCTGGTCAGCATTATGCTAGCATCTGGAACCTGGTGGTTAAAAGAGAGTTAACATAGAAGGCCAAACAAATTGTTGACCAATCATGAACCTGAAGACTGGAATAGTGCAGATGAAGAGTTGGGGGGGGGGATCCTCCATTTTGTAGATAGTTAATAAACAGGAACTCAAAGGTAGGAATAGGGCAGATGAAATTAAAGGTCTTTGTGTGGGAAGAAGCTAGGAAATCTATTTTAGGTATATTCCAAGAGACCACGACTTTAGTAAATTTTTTTTGGTGTTCTTAGTTTTCTTTCTGATTTCTTTCTTTTTAAAAAATTCTTTATTTATAAAAAGGAAACACTGACAAGAATCATAGGATAAGAGGGGTACAACTCCACACAATTCCCACACCAGAACCCTATATCCTAATAGCGTTCCTATTCTTTAACTCTCTGGGAGTATGGACCCAGGGTCATTATGAGGTACAGAAGATGAAAGGTATGGCTTATGTGATTGCTTCCCCGCTGAGCATGGGATCCATACTCCCAGCCTATCTCTCTCTTCCCCTAGTGGGGGCAGGCTCTGGAGAAGCAGAGCTCCAGGACACATTGGTGGGATTGTCTGCCCAGAGAAGTCCGTTTGACATCATGTTAGTATCTGGAACCTGGTGGTTGTGGGCCGGTGGGTGGGTGGGATGGTACATAGTCTTTTGGTGGTGGGAATGGTGTTTATGTACACTCCTAGTAAAGTGTAGTCATATAAATCACTAGTTAATTAATATGAGAGGGAGGAAAATTAATTGTATGTCTCAAAGTTTTTAAAACACAGACTGAGTCTTTTTAATATATAGGCTGTATATTTGATATGCGGACTCTCTCAAAAGCCTAGACCATACAGTAGATCAGAAGCAACCAATGGCACAGATACATACAAGATACTGGGTACTATACAGAAAACTCTAACAAAAGGACTTTTCAAAGTTAACCCAATTACCAAATAATGTGATGATAACATTAACTATCCATTGTCTTCTTGAACCCTAAGACAGCAGGAACCTCATATCTCCACTATAGAGCCTATATTTTCCCCAGTCCTGGAACTTTAGGATAGGGCCCACTTTCCCTCATGCCTCTCCCAATCTATATCAAATAATATTGCATCTGCCGATCACAACCTAATCAACGCAACGATTGCCACCTCAACATGCTTCAGCTCAGACTGTGTCCAGAGACTTCAGTTGTGGAATGACAACCCTTCAGCTTCATTACTCGGGTAAGACCTTTCCTTTCATAGTATTCTCTAATTCCATCCCAGGTGGTTCACTTTCTAACAAAGTCCCAAAACCTAGATATAGACCAGGTTCTGTGAGAGACAGCATATGTTCATACTTATCCATAAACTAGTGCAAAATATGTACCTGAAAGCAGAAGTACACTAGAGTTTGAAGTGAGTACCCCCCTAACACTTCCTCTCCACTATTCCAACCTTTGGGCCCATGATTGCTCAACAATTTGTTTGGCTTTGTATGTTAACTCTCTTTTCAGTCACCAGGTTCCAGATGCCATCAGGATGCCGGCCAGGCTTCCCTGGACTGAAGACCCCACCAATGTGTCCTAGAGCTCCGCTTCCTCAGAGACCCACCCTACTAGGGAAAGAGAGGCAGACTGGGAGTATGGACTGACCAGTCAACGCCCATGTTCAGCGGGGAAGCAATTACAGAAGCCAGACCTTCCACCTTCTGCAACCCACAATGACCCTGGGTCCATGTTGCCAAAGGGATAGAGAATGGGAAAGCTATCAGGGGAGGGGATGGGATATGGAGATTGGGTGTGGGAACTGTGTGAGTTGTACCCTTCCTACCGTATGGTTTTGTTAATTTATCCTTTCTTAAATAAAAAATAAATTTTAAAATAAGTCAAAAAAAAGAGAGAAAGAAGAGTTAACATATAAATACAAACAAATTGTTGACTAATTATAAACCTAAAGGCTGGAATATTGCAGATGAAGATTTGGGGGTCTCCATTTTATAGATAGTTAGTAGGCCTCTTTTAGTTATGTTCCAAAGGGCCCTTGACTAAACTAGTTTTTTACTGAACCTGATAGCTAATATGCTTATGCTACTTTCTGAGAGTCTGTTTACTAATTTTCAATAAAAAGCATGGTCATAAACTTACTTCACATAATTCAAATCATTCTTTTCAACATCATTTGAAGAAGTACTTTTGTAGATGTTCTTTTTTCATTAAGATATAAAATCTCTTCTAAATGTATTATGAATGTGCTCATAAAAGTTATCATTCTTCTGCTTCTAATAGCATTTTTTCCTGAAACATGGATTTTTTGAGAACATCCTGCATCATCAAAAGTTAAATCTAAGCCTCCTTTATATATTATAAGCATAGAAATAGTATTTGAATTTTAGCATAAAGCTATTATTACATTGCGGGTAGATTCATGCTTATGAGCATAAGATGACTAAAACCCTTAATGTGAAACCCATGTCCTGCCTCAAACATTTACAGTTCCTTCTATTTTGAAATCTGATGGAGTTAGCAGCTAACCACACTTAAATAACATGTTTTGATAAGGTTAATACCAGGTGGCTGAGAGTCCAGGTACGTAAGAATGTTCTTGTGCATGAACTCTAATTAAAGTTTTGAATCTAAAATATTTTGTCTGCATGTCCATTTCATAGATAATATTGTGCATCTCAGAATAAAATTTATTATGATTAATTCCATGTCAAAAGTCTGCCTTTACATGCAGAATATCTGATTCAACTCCTCAGTCTTCATAATCACATGCTAAATCATGTCTTTGAATATGAAAGAGAACATTCAAATCTCCAGTCCCTATCAAAATAGAGAACTGTGAATCATTGCTATCCAGACATAACTCTGCAAAGAAATTTTTACAGATCTAACAATCCAAGGAAATAGTTACTTGTGAATTCACGTGACATTTAGTGAGATGCTAAAGAAGCAGATAGCTAAAAATCTTTAGGTACTTTATACAAATCTTGGATAAAATAAAGTCAAAATTATAGTGGTATCTAGTATAAAATCACAGTCATAAAGTACTATATGAGTTTTATTTATATTTATATAATATTTTATGTGAAATAAAGGGGGGAGTCCTAGAGAATGTTTTCTCCCCAGTGTTCACATTTAAGTAGCTACATGGGGCCAAAGACTTCTATTTTAATAAACGTTTTGTTTCATAGCAGAAACGTTGGGAAGGTAGTACACAGTATTCTCTAGATTCTTTACTCATTCAGTCTTCCCTCTTGTTAACATTTTATGTTCCTATGGTACATTTATCACAACTTAACAGCCCACATTGTTGCAGTATTATTAACTAAACTCCACATTTTTTATCAGGTTTCAGATATATATATATCTCCCAGGATCCAATCCAGTCTATTATAGTCATCATGAATTTTTGATTTCCTGGGCGTCAGGCAGTAGAGCAGCGGGTTAAGCGCAGGTGGTGCAAAACGCAAGGACCAGCATAAGAATCCAGGTTCGAGCCCTTGGCTCCCCACCTGCAGAGGAGTCGCTTCACAAGCGGTGAAGCAGGTCTGCAGGTGTCTATCTTTCTCTCCCCTTCTCTGTCTTCCCCTCCTCTCTCTATTTCTGTCTGTCCTATCCAACAATGATGACATCAATAACAACAACAATAATAACTACAATTAAACAAGGGCAACAGTGGTCCAGGAGGTGATACAGTGTATAAAGCATTGGATTCTCAAACATGAGGTCCTGAATTTGATCCCTGGCAGCACATGTACCAGAAGTCTGTTTCTTTCTCTCTTCCTATCTTTCCCATTAATCAATAAATAAAATATTAAAAAAAGAATTTTTATTTCCTCTGCTCCTTGATGATATCTTTATTATTTTTGATGATCTCAAATATTTTAGCAAGTACTACTCAGACAGAGGAGTGTTATTATGTTGGCTTAAGATTTAAGAGGAGTCTGAGCAGAGAGATGGAAGTCCATTCTCATCACATCATATTGGAAGGAACACAGTTCTAAACAAGCACTATCACTGGGTTGAGGCTGACCTGCATCACAGGGTTAGGAAAGTGTTTGCTGAGATTCACAAACTCAAAGTAGAAGTGTCATATTCTCAGTGTTAGGCCTGTACCTGTTCTATGTATCAGATGTTTGGTACTTGGCAACCCTGGTCTTTTTTATATTTTGTTTTGTTGTTACCTGGTGGCCATTTTTTTATCCTTCTAGGTAAAAGTGTATGAGAATAGAGAGAGGTAGAGAGAGAGAGAGAGCCTCCAGCACTACTCTACCACAGGTAAATCTCCCCACCCCCATAGCTGCTCCCAGATTATGTTCAAGGGCTAGAATCAACATCCTTAGATAAGGCAACAAGTGTCTCTACTGGATGAGAGTCACTTGTTGGTTCCACTATTCATTTTTTTTGACTGCAGGAATGTCCTAATGTTGACAGATAAATTGTGTAAAAAACAAAAGTCAGAGTAAAGGAAAAGAAGACCTAATAATTATACTGTTCACATGCCATTAGCTCCCATCTTGGCTCCCATTTAATCATCTGATATGATTAAATCTGAGTATGTGTTGACATATGAGCATTATCTAGAATCATCAAATGAAAAAATGTCTGAACTTTTTTGGCTAGTGATATGCTTTTTTTTTTAATTTAAAACTACCTCATTTTTATAAAACTGACACAATAGATGTTTATGCTTTTGGATTTTGATCATATTAGATCACCATAAAATTATATTTTTTTGAAAAGTTACCCTGAAAATAAGAAATGTTTCCTTTGTATTATTTTTCTATGCTTTGCACATGTTTTCATCATGTAAATGTTTCATTTTTACCAATATAGATCTTAAGAATATTTCAAGTTTGATATACAGTGAATAAATGATATAATTTACCTCCCTAAAGAGAACACTATTAAACATTTTATTATTTCAAATAGCTATGGGTATACAAAAGGGTATAAATAATTTTACAAGAAGGTCTGCATGCTTTCCTTGTCTCCTCCAAATTTACCTTTTTATATAACCATAGTATAGTAAGGATATTAAGAGACTGAAACGTAGAGGCTGCGTAGTGGCACATCTTGTTTAGGATACATATTGCCATGCACAAGGTCCTCAGTTCAAGTCCCCAGTCTCCACCTGCATGGGGGAAAGCTTCATGAGTAATGAGTCAGGTTGCAGGCGCTTTCTCTCTCTCTCTCTCTCTCTCTCTCTCCTTCAATCCTCTTTCTCCCTCTCAATTTATCTCTGTCCTGTCAAATAAAATAGAAGCAAATACACATTTTTTAAAAAAGAAATTGGAATGGGAATAGTACTGGAAAAAAGTGAAGTGTTCACATTAACTATGCAAAAGAGCTTGAGCTCAAAGAAGTCCACCTGCAGAGGGGAAGCTTCAAAAGTGGTGAAGCAGTGCGGTGGGTGTCTCTCTTTCTCTCCCATTCTATCTTCCCCTACTCTCCCAATACCCATCTCTTTTTTTTTTTTTAAAGCCACCAGGTGTGGTAGATTGATTTTGCAGCCACCAATACCCAGTGATAACACTGGTGGCAATAAAAAGAAGGAAGCAAAAAAGAGAAGAAGGAAGGAACGAACAAATGAATGAATGGAGGAAAGAAACCTTTCCAAATGCAACTTTCCTATACAGTTATTTGTTTATTGTTAGTTTATTTATTTATGAAAGTGAGCCGGAACATCACTTTGGCCCATGCTATGCTAAGGATGAAACTCAGTATCTTTTCTTATATTTTTTTACATTATCTTTATTTATTGATAGTAACAGCCAGAAATCCAGTGGGAAGTGTGTGAAGAGAGGGAGAGAGAGACAGAGACGACACACCTGCAACACTGTTTCACCACTCATAACCTGCAGGTGTAGGATAGGGGCTTAAACCTGGGTCTTTGTGCATTGTAGCATGTGCATTTAATCAAGTGGGTCATCACCCAGTTCCCAAAACTCAGGATCTTACAGTTGAATCTCCAACTGTGTCATTCCACAGGTTGTCCCACGAAAAACTTATAATAAAGGAGATAAGATTTTCAAAATATTGTTGCAGAGAAAATCCTCAGACAAATGTAAAAGTTTGTTTTGTTCTTCATCACTAGTTCTCCAGTGTTGGAATCTATTATCTGAGCTATTATTAAGATCTTAATGCATATGTATATGTAACTAGAAATCAGTGAGTATATAAAATAAGATATTTACTTATTTATTTTTGACAAGAGGAGGGGCATGAGTGATTTCACAGTACAGGCAGCATTTTCATTCAGATAGAAAGACAAAGAGAAAGGAATAGAGCATTCATACACACACACACACACACACACACACACATACACACACATACACACACACGGACACACACACACACACACACACACACACACACACACACACACACACACTAGCACCTAGCTGCCCCTGGCGTCATGGCATTTCTCTATTGTGCTGCACGTATAACAATGCCAACACTCTACCTGGTGAGCTATTTCACTAGCTATGTCAAGTACTTTATTTTAAAAATATATAGGTATATTTAACATTATTAGGGATTTCGTAATGGTTTACAAAGCTGTAAGATTCAGTGGTAGCAGTCCTGGATATAGTGCGGTGGCTAAAATCTACTTTTAGCATGAGGCTCTGAGTTCAGTCCTTAATACTGCATGTGCCAGAGTGATGCCCTAGTTCTCTAAAATAAGTAAATAACTAAATATTAAACAAAAACAAGGGTGTAATTCTACACCACAGCCATCACCAATGTCTGAGACAGTTTGACTATTATTTAGTTGTGGTTTTTTTTTGTTTATTTTGTTTATTTGTTCATTTTGCTAGTTTATGTGTTTCAGTTATCTATATTCCACATATTGACAGGAATAGCAGATAGTTGTTTGGATTTTTTTTTCAGCTGTTTGGATTTTTGTCTATTTGTTTTGTTCTATTTTTATCAGAGTACTGCTTGGCTCTGGCCTTTGCTTCAAAGTCATCTTGCATAATCATTATGCCATGTCCTCAGCCCTAGGAGTTGTCTTCCACTTCCTTCCTTACTTCCCTAAGTGTAGGTTAGCTGTGAATTTGTATGTCCTACTGTTCAAATCTTTCCATAACAATATACATGCATAATGAATGAAAAGTCTTGTGACTCTGTGGAATAAGATGTATTTTATCTTTACTTTTTAAAGATAATGGGGGTATAATTCCACACCATCCCCACCATTTAGTTCTTTGCCCACATCTCCTCCATTGAGGATTGTAGTAGTTCTCCCAAGCTCACAGATATCTCTATTTCCTTTGCCCATTATTTCCTTGCCTCCTGCCTTCACGTCCTTTCTAAGTCACATCTACACCTATTATTACTTCCGAGCATCCTTCTCTTTTTCCTCTTCACCCTCAAAGTAGAGAAACAGTTCCTCGCTTCCTCTGGTGTTTTCCAAATTTGACTCCCTTTCAGTGATAGTTGGTATAAAAATAAGATTTTTGGTGACAGACGCTTTGGATCCTGTTGGAGTTGGGGTTTAGATCTGTCTGGTCATCTTACCTTATAATTTGCCTCTCTAGGAGTATGGACTAGAATTCTTTTTGGGGTGCAGAAGGTAGGAGTTCTGGCTTCTGTAACTGCTTCTTGTATGGAGACTATGTAAAGCCAGAGTTGTCAGTCCACCAACATTCCTTTCCTTCTTCCTTTTCATCCTTTCTTGCATAATAAATATAGATGTGAATATGACAATCATCTATGGAGCCTAAAGTAGTTCAAGCTTTTTTCCACAACCAAGGACTTTGCCTGTGCAGTTTTTTTTTCTTTTTACTATACTCTAATGCTTTTTCCAGGTTTCACTGCCTTTTTTTTTTTATCTTTTCTAACTTATTTTGGTTTATAGTGGTTTAAGTGTTAGTATTATAGTTGCACATAGTTCTATATGCTTCATTTTTTGACACCATGTCTTAATTTAACTGTCTCATTTTTCCTCTGGTATTTTCCAACATGGGACCACCCAAGCTCTTGAATTTTGTTTTTCTGTAGAGCCTTAGGCAAAGCCCAAATTGCAGGGTAGAAGGTTTTTAGTTTGTTGTTTGAGGCATGAATAATTTCTCTGCCATGTCTTTTGCCCCACTCATATTACCACGAGGATTGTCAATTTGGGTAACTTAGAAATGGTTCTTTGCTTGTATCATAGAAAGACCCAGAGTTTTTTTTTTTTTTCCGACGTACTTTCTGATGGCAGAGAGAAAATAAAATAAAGGATGGATTATAGATTCAGGGTTTAACCTAAGAATCCCATCCAACTTGGTTAGGATATGGTATTTCTTGGGTTGCTGTCATGTCTGGAGAAATCTAGCAAATGGGTTGGTAAGGACACATTTTGAGGTTTGCTGATTTGGGAAATGGATCAAGTTGTCTTGGGTGTGTGGCATACCATCAGCTTGCTTTCCATCTAACATTAAAAAAAATAATCTTGGTCTTGTGAGGTTATTGACAGTTATATTATTGGTATATGTAGAAGAGAATCTAGTACAACTTATAGATTGACATTTTAACCTAGAAGGAAGAGGATAAGCATTATGTTTCCTTGAAGTGAATTAGTATTATGACTGAGTTTTGTTCATTCTTTTATGTTTCTCTCATTTCTTCTTTACTCATGCCTGGTATTACAGAGGGCTTAAAAACTGTATTTACAGCAATAAATCATAGCTATTAAGTTACAGAGAGTATTAGAGGAAACACAAGTAACTGGTTTGCAGTTACTTCTCTGTCCTATATTATTTGCCTCAAAAATAAGAGGGTTTTTCATTGCTTATTATGCCTGACTCAAAGGGCAAAGATCAGAATCAAAAGAAAAATCGGAAAAGTATATCCTAAAATGGCAGGAAACAAAATACACACAAATAATGTTCTGGGAGGTGATGCAGTGGATAAAACATTGAACTCTCAAGCATGAGGTCCTGAGTTCAATCATTGGCAGCACATGTACCAGAGTGATACCCAGTTCTTTTTCTCTCACCACCTATGTTTCTCATTAATAAATAAATAAAATGTATTTTTAAAATACATATAAATACAAGTTACCTTTCTAAGTTTTTTTTTTTTATTTGAAAGGACAGGGAAATTGAGACAAATTGAGGGAGATAGAGAGGGCAAGAGAAAGTTAATTATCTTCAGCACTGCTTTAATGTTCAAGCTTGTAGGTGAAGACTGGGGCCCTGGAACTAGGTTCTTGCACTTGGTAATGTGTGAGCTTAACCAGTTGTGCCACTAAATACAGGTACTATTATCAATTGATAAAAGCCATATTATCAATTTCCTTAAAAATAGCCATTTTAATATAAGTTATAGGATATACTATGCAGATTCCCCTTTTACTGACAATAACCTCACATGAAAATATTTACATACTTTATATGTGTGAAAACTACATTTTTCCTTTCTTGAGTTGTTCTATCACTTGTTCTTCCAGTAAAAATATTCATATCAACTTTCTGGCTTCAAAACACATTTATTAGCTATTACTTTCCTTGAGGTAGTAAGTAGGCTGATTTAAATTCTGCTAATCCTTGCAATGATCTATGTCATTTTCCTAATATGAAAAAACCAGAGTTAAACATATTATATTTACACATATAGGTACAGGTGTTATATGACCAAATATGGCAATAAATATACAAGACTTATATAATTGCACATTGAGTTTGTTCACTGTGGCCACAAAACACCCAGCCTCAATGTCACTATCTTTTTCAGCATTTTATTTGAAGGGAGTTACTTTATGTTCTGGTCTGGCACAGCTGGTTCATATTCTAAATGGCTGAGGGACTAGACTAAAATTAGGGTGAAATATCTGTTTCAGTTTCTCCATAAAGGTGTCAAGTGGCTTAGTACTAGTTTTATGATTCTGTCTCAGCTCATTTTAACCACGCTTCTCTTTGTAGAAAGTGTTTCATACTGTACTAATACCGAGACAAAGAATATAAAATTTCCTCTCCTGAATCTCAAAGCTGACAACTCCACAAACTAATTTACCCCATGTAACTGAGAAGTGCAGTGCTTCTTATTTTCTAGATCTATAAACCAGAATATAAACAAGCATAACATGAAACTGGTAGATTAATGTTGATTATTTTACATATTCACAATTAAAAAATCAGTCAGCTAAAGAAATAATTAATATACCCAGATAGTGCAAAAATTGTCAGTTAACATGGTCACATGGTCCTAAAACTAATAATCAACTCAGCAAATTAAAACTTGTACATTTTGTCTGTATTTTCATAAAAAGGATATGAGCTAAGTCCCAAATACTCATAGACTTTTTCCAGTGTTTACACCCTATGCCTCCAAATGTGAGAATATGACTCTCAGATAAATTTCAATGTGGACTATTTCCTAAAACTTCAAATGTTCCTCACATTACTTCTATTTGAAAAATTGCTCCTTCTCTACAACTTTACGTTGAAAATTAACCTACCCAGCAAACACCATCCACAAGCTATAGAAACATTAAGACAACAATAACTTATAGTCTGAAATGTCCCTTTTTTAAAAAAGATTTTCATTTCTGAAACTCCAAGACCCCAGTTTCTTTTTTAAAAAAATATTTATGTATTCCCTTTTGTTGCCCTTGTTGTTTTACTGTTGTAGTTATTGTTGTTGTTATTGATGTCGTTGTTGGATAGGACAGAGAGAAATGGAGAGAGGAGGGGAAGACAGAGAATGGGAGAGAAAGATAGACACCAGCAGAGCAGCTTCACCACCTGTGAAGTGACTCCCCTGTAGGTGGGAAGCCAGAGGCTCAAACCGGGATTCTTACGCTGGTCCTTACGCTTTGTGCCATGTGCACTTAACCCACTGTGCTACTGCCTGACTCCCTGATATCTCCCTTTTTATAACTTATACCTTGTGCCTGTCATCATAATATTTTAACTAGTACTTCACAATTGCTCTTTTCTCTGTAATAGTTTCTGATAGACAATAACTTCATTTGCATTTGTTGCTTCTATTTCTAGGGTCATTGTGGGTTGCAGAAGGTAAAAGGTGTGGCTTCTGTAATTGCTTCCCCCCTGAATATGGGCGTTGACTGGTCGGTCCATACTCCCAGTCTGCCTCTCTCTTTCCCTAGTAGGGTGGGTCTCTGGGGAAGCAGAGCTCCAGGACACATTGGTGGGGTCTTCAGTCCAGGGAAGCCTGGCCGGCATTCTGATGGCATCTGGAACCTGGTGACTGAAAAGAGAGTTAACATACGAAGCCAAACAAATTGTTGAGCAATCATGGATCCAAAGCTTGGAATAGTGGAGAGGAAGTGTTAGGGGGGTACTCACTACAAACTCTAGTGTACTTCTGCTTTCAGGTATATATTTTGCAGTAGTTTACGGATACGTGTGAACATATGCTCTCTCTCACAGAAACTGGTGTATATCTACGTTTTGGGACTTTGTTAGAAAGTGAACCACCTGGGATGGAATTAGAGTGTACTATGAAAGGAAAGGTCTCACCCGAGTAATGAAACTGAAGGGTTGTCATTCCACAAGGACCCTGGGTCCATGCTCCCAGAGGGATAGAGAGTGGGAAAGCTATCAGGGGAGGGGGTGGGATATGGAGATTGGGTGGTGGGAATTATGTGGAATTGTACCCCTCCTACCCTATGGTTTTGTTAATTAATCCTTTCTTAAATAAAAAAGAAAAAAAGCAGTATTTGACTAAATCTGGAGTAGGGAACCAAAGTAAAAACCCTAGGGTGAGGGTGAGGGTGGATTTTCAGTTTCTCAGGGTGGCAGGTGGGGGGGGGGTGGGTGGGTGGGATGGGACACAGTCTTTTAATAGTTAAAATGGTGTTTTTATTGGTTATAATGGTGTTTATGTACACTCCTATTAATTTGTAGTCATATAAATCACTATTTAATTCATATAAGAGGGGAAAATTGATGGTATATCTCAAACGTTTTAAAGCACAGACTGAGTCTTTTTAAATATTTATTTATTTATTCCCTTTTGTTGCACTTGTTGCTCTATTGTTGTAGTTATTATTGTTGTTATTGATATCATTGTTGTTGGATAAGACAAAGAAATGAAGAGAAGAGGGGAAGACGGGGTGGGGGGAGAAAGACACCTGCAGACCTACTTCACCCTTTGTGAAGGGCAAGAGGCTGGCATACTTTAATGATGACTCTTTAGTCATTTAGTCATTTAGTCTTTTTTAGTCATTTAGTTATCAGGCCACACAATCAGCTGGGGCCCTAGTTGGGGATTCCTGAGATTCCCAAACAGACATGATGGGTCTAGAGTTCAAATAAATTCCTCTCTCCACTGTTACCAGTCATCTCTATCAGGAACAACAAAATAGACCCCTTTGTGGGCTTCCATAAGACCTTGCCCTCAAATTGGATCAACAAATGTAGGGAATGTTCCATCCTCCAAAGGGAGGATGGACAACATACTCTATACTACACCTGAGGAAGATGGGTCGATATTAGGCAGCTTGGAATGTTCCTACTCATGACCACAGAATCTGAGCTCAGATCTCCAGCGATGCAGAGGTCACACAGGCTCCTAAGCTGAATATGGGCCCCAGACTAAATCAAATTATGGGGTATACACCCAACAATATTTATTCCTCCTTCCCACATTAGGGAGCTACTCTCTTCTGGGAATCAGCTTTAAGTTCTTTTTCCAGCTATGACATCATCTCCCAAGACAATAACTTGGATCCACTGGCATATCAGATTTCAGGCTCAGGGAAAAAAAAATAAAAAAACTAGTATAGCCACAAGCCCTTTAAAAGATAACTAAAATATGCCTACTAGCTATCTAAAAAATGGAGGACCCCCCCAACTCTTCATCTGTACTATTTCAGCCTTTAGGACCTACCATGATTGTTCAACAATTTGTTTGGCTTTGTATGTTAAATCTCTTTTCAGCCACCAGGTTCCAGATGCCAGCATGACACTGAACAGACTTCCCTGGACAGACAACCCCATCAATTTGTCCTGGAGCTCTGCTTCCCCAGGGCCCTTCCCCACTAGGGAAAGAAAGAGACAGGCTGGGAGTATGGATCCACCTGTCAATGCCTATGTTCAGCAGGGAAGCAATTACAGGAGCCAGACCTTCTACCTTCTGCATCCCAGATGGTTCCATACTCCCAGAGGGTTAAAGAATAGGAAAGTTATCAGGGGAGGGGATAGGATAAGAAGATCTGTTGGTAGGAATTGTGTGGAGTTATACTCCTCTTACTCTATGGTTTTGTCAGTTTCCTTTTTATAAATAAAAAAATAAAATAAAATTTATGCAGAAAAGAGTTCTGCCAATATTTTCCTCTAAATATCTTTTAGTTTCTGGAATAAAAATCAAGTCCTTGATCCATCTGCAATTTACTTTTGTATTTGGTGAAATATAGTGGTTCAGTTTCATTGTTTTTCATGTTTCAACCCATTTTTTCCAACACCGTTTGTTGAAGAGACTCTGCTTTCACCATTTAATAGTCTGCATACTGTTGTCAAAGACTGGATGTCTATAGGTGTGGGGGCTTACTTCTGGGCTCTCAATTATATTCTACTGGTCAGTGTGTCTATTCCTGTTCCAGTACCAAGCAGTTTTGAATACAATGTCCCTATTATACAATTTGAGATCTGGGAGTGTGATGCTTCCAGTTCTGTTCTTTCTTCTCAAGATTGTTTGGCAACTCTAGGTTTTTTTCTGGTTCCTGATAAACATTTGTTCTATTCTCTAACAAATATGGTTTGGATATTGATGGAGATAACATTAAATTTATATATAGCTCTGGATAGTATATTCATTTTGATGATGTTAATTCTTCCGACCCATGAACATGGAATATCTTTACACTTCTTTGTGTCTTTTTCTATTTCCCTGAGTAGTGACTTATATTATTCAGTATACAAGTCTTTCACTTCTTTGGTTAGGTTTATTCCTCGATATTTTCTTGTTTTTGTTGCTGTAGTAAAAGGAATTGATTTCTGGATATCAAACTTAGTGTTTGCATAGAGGAATGCCACTGACTTTTGAATGTTAATTTTGTAGCCTGGCACCTTACTGTATTAACTAATGATTTCAAAAGCTTCTTGCTGGATTCCTTAGGTTTTTCTATGTATACTATCATGTCATCTGCAAATAGGGAGAGTTTGACTTCTTCTCTTCCAATCTGTATCCTTTTTCTACCTTGCTCCTGCCTGATTGCTATAGTCAAGAACTGCCAACACTATGTTGAATAATAATGGTGATAGTGGGCAGCCCTGTCTACTACCTGATCTGAGGGGAAATGCTTCCAATTTTTCACCATTTAGTATGAGGTTGGCTGTAGGTTTGCTATATATAGACTCCACTATCTTCAAGAATTTTCCATCTATTCCCATTTTTTGTAGTGTTTTGATCATAAAGGGATGTTGTATTTTGTCAGTGGCTTCCTCTGCATCTATTGATATGACCATATGGTTTTTGGTTTTGCTTTTGTTGATGTGGTGGATCACGTTGATTCATTTTGTATATTAAACCAACCTTGTATGCCCAGGATAAACCCCACTTAGTCATGATGACTAATCTTTTTAGTATACTGCTATATCTGGTTGACTAGAATTTTTAAAAATATTTTAGCATCTATGTTCTTTAGAGGTATTGTTCTGTAGTTTTCTTTTTTGGTTGTGTCCCTGTCTGCTTTTGATATCAAAATGATGCTGGCTTCATAGAAGCTGGAAGGGAGTATTCCCGTGTCTTCAATCTTCTGGAAGACTTTTAAAAGTAGAGGTATTAGTTCTTCTTTGAAGGTTTTGTAGAATTCATTTGTAAAACCATCTGGTCCAGGACTTTTATTTTTGGGGAGGTTTTTGATAACTGTTTCAATTTCATTAGCTGTGATGGGCCTGTTCTTATTATCTAGTTCCTCTTTATTTAATTTTGGAAGTTGGTTGGTATCTAGGAAATCATCAATTTCCTCCAGGTTCTCTAGTTTGGTGGCATATAGTTCATAGAAGCCTAGCATGGTGTGTTGAATTTCTGCGGTGTCTGTTGTGCTATCGCCTCTTTCATTTATGATCCGATTTATTTGGGTATTCTCCCGTTTTTGTTTTGTGAGTCTGGCTAAAGGTTTGTCCATTTCGTTCACTCCTTTGAAGAACCAAAATTTACTTTCGTTGATCTTTTGTATGGCTTTCCTATTTTCTTGATTTCTGCCCCAACTTTAGTTATTTCTTTCCTTCTGTTTGCTTTAGGGTTCCTTTGTTCTTCTTCTAGGTCTTTAAGATGTGATTTTTCTTTTTTGTGTGCTTTTTCTTGTTTCCTTGTGTGCTTATATGGCTGTGGTGTCGCAGTATACCAGCGACCATGGATGGAAGTCCCAACACAGTGCTGCCATCAGCCTTGGCGAAAGAATATGCAGTGATCTGCACAAGCGCATGGTGGACTGTGGATGGATCCAATCTGTTCTGGTGTGCAAAGCATTGTGGGTGGGCTGAATAGAGTTAAAAGTACAGCCAGCCAGCAGTTGTGCTCTCTTTGGCTGTTGCTTCTTCTTCTGGTTAGAAGCATCTCGGCGGAGGTACACCATGGCTACTTCTCCTGGGAACTGAACACATGTGACTCTGCTAGCCGGTAAACTTTTAGACCCCTCTACAGCCATGAGCAACCTTTACCAGAGCTGATAATTGTTTATCTTATGGAACTAAACTTTGATAACTATACAAAGATTTTATGAACCTAGCGTACTCTTAGCCCTTGATGTTAAATGCTTATTTTGCCTTACCTGTTTCACCCTAATAAACCTTGTATTGCTTAAAACAGTTTCCAGCTCCCTGCTGTGAATCCTTTTATGCACAGCAGCCCCCAAGCAAACCCTTTCTAAGTTAAATTACAACAATGACTATGAACTTCCGTCTCAGTACTGCCTTAGCTGTGTCCCAAATATCTTGATAGCTTGTGTTTTCATTTTCATGGAAATCTCTAAACATTTTGATTTCTTTTTTTTATTTCCTCTTTGACTCGACCCAGTAGTTGTTAAGTAGTGTACTGTTGAGCTTGCAAAATTTGGGACTATTGCTAATCTTTTGTTAATTACTAAATGTTAGATTAATTCCACTGCTTTCTGAGAAGATGCTTGGGATGATTTCAATACTCTTGAGTTGGCTGATGCTAACTTTGTGGCCTAACATATGATCTATCCTTGAGAATGACCCATTTAAACTTGAGTAGAATGTATATTCATGTTTCTTGGGATGAATGATTCTGAAACTGTCTGATAGTTCTAGTTTATCTATCTTCTCATTTAGCTCCCCCATTTCTTTATTGATTTTCTGCCTGGATAATCTATCAAGTTGAGAGAGTGGGGTATTGAGGTTCCCTAACTACGACTCTGTTGCTATTAATGTATTGCTGTAGCTCTTTCAGTAGATGTTTGATATATTTAGATGGCTTCTCACTGGGTGCATAGATATTAATAATTGTGAAGTCCTCTTGATTGACTGATCATCTGAGCATTAATTAGTGTCCATACCTATCTTTTTTTATTTTATTTATTTTAAAGTCCATAGTGTCTGATATGAGAATAGCTCTCCCTTCCCTTTTTTGTAGGTCACTGGCTTTTATGATAGTTTTTCATCCTTTCATATTCAGTCCATGTTTGTCATGTTGAATTAGCTGGGTTTCCTGTAGACAGTATATTGTTGGGTTGTGTTTTCTGATCCATCAAAATAAAATTGTTTTACAGAAGAAAAAAATATGAGGGAAAGTCACCATAACACCAAAAGCATCCTCTAGTGTAGTGGTGGCTGAGTTCAAACCTGCATCAAACACATGGAAAAGCAGTCACACCATATAGGTCTTTTATTCATATAGGTCTTTTATTGTACTATAGGCCTTTTATTATTAAATGAGTTAAAAATGAAATTACTGCATACAACTAAGTCTGTGGATCTTTACTGACTAACTCTCATAGTAACTGATTACATTTATAGAATCAGAATAAGTTCAGGGAAAAAATAATTTATATGTGCCCATTCCCCCCCCAAGTAAAAATAAATAAAGGGCAATGATTATGGATAACCTAGAAGAGTCTATTATATCCCTTAATCCTATAAAAGTAAAGTTTAAGAGGCTCTTAGGCATTGATTAAAGCAATCTGACAGTGATAAGTAGCTGGAGTGCTAGCTTTATTTCTGCCCTACTTTGCTGACTGTCCACGTGAGTATGTAAATGCGTGATCTGTTAAGGGGCTCACTTTGCATGTACCACATTAGACCTTTAATATCAGAAGCTAGTCATTGCACCCAGAATCAATAATTCAAGAATTATTTGTAATCTCTGAAGAACAGTTGTATTCAGCTGAATTGTATTCCCCTTCAGTATGATTATTGTTTACACATGACTTTAACTGGTTCCTCAGACTATGATTCAGGGACTTTCTTTTTTTTTTAGAAATACCAGATGTTGGCTATAAGCAAGTCTGGAAGGTTGCAGATGAATATAGAAGTGGAAAAAGAAGAATTCTTTCTTTGAGAGGAAAGGACTGAGTATTTTTTGAATAAAATGAGATAATTAAAAGCAGGAAAACATTGAAGTCTTAGTAGGATGGAAATAATGCCATACAAAATATGTTGTTTATTTGGTCAGTCTATAAAATTTGAAATAGAAGAAAGCTCGCTATAATTTTCCATAGCCATTTAAGAACCCTTTTGGTTGAGTTCAAGCAATCACTAGATGATTTTTGTCTAAATAAAAAAGAGTAAACTCTTTCATTTCAGTTTTCTTTTGTTGTTGTTGTTTTTACAAAATGCAAGTGAAGTCAGCTACATACATTTTTTAGTAATGCTAAATATTGAACTTGATAAGAATTTGACCTTTTATGTAAGTGCATTGTATTTCACTTCTGAAACTCTCTAATACCCATTATCTACTCACTCCTAATATGTGAATTTATGTAATACTGAAATCAGTATAAAGCAATGTGATGAGGCTTTCTTTTCATGTGATTTTAGATTACTTAGAATGCTATTAGAGGCTTTAAAATCCCGAAGAAGATTAAAACCAGAAAGTGACCAGTCCTTGGTAGCTATAATGTAGCTTCACTCTGACTAGGACACTCAGTTTGATGAGCAGGCTCTCAAGGAGGCAGTGTAGCACAGCCATAGAAGCTGCACCTGGCACAGTGGGTTAAGTGCACGTGGCACAAAGTTCAAGGACCAGAGTTAAGGATCTTGGTTCGAGCCTGGGACTCCCCACCTGCAGGGGAGTCATTTCACAAGCGATGAAGCAGGTCTGCAGGTGTCTATCTTTCTCTCCCCCTCTCTGCCTTCCCCTTCTCTCTCCATTTTTCTCGGTCCTAGCCAACAATGACAACAACAATAATAGTTACTACAACAATAAAAAGATAAGAGCAACAAAATGGAATAATAAATAAATAAATATTTTTTTAAAAAAAGAAGCTGCACCTGGAATCAGAACTCAGATTATTACTCAGGCATCACTCAACTACAGACTAGCTGTCTGAACCAAGCACATTGTCTAGCTCCTTATTTTCTTAGTCTATAACACTATTAAAACTATTAAACTATTAAAACTATTAAACTATTAAAACTATTAAACTATAAAACTATTATATGTTTCTTGAATGATTGTTGTGAACCTTAAATAAAATAGCTATCCGGGGCATAATACCCAACAAATATATATATTAGAGTTTTCAGATTCATAGCAATATTAAATGGAACATTCAAAGCTCCCATATAATCTTTGCACACACACACACACACACACACACACACACACACACACACTCTCATCCTCCACCATCAATATTCTACCTGGGTGATAAACTAATTAACATGAATCAACTTACATATCTACAGCATTGTCACCCAAAGTACATGTTTTACATGAGGATACACTTTTGGCGATGTATAATGATATTTGCCAACTATTTTAGTATCACAAAGTATAGTTCACTGCCCTACAAATTCTCCATGCTATCATTATTCATCTTTGCTTTACTTATCCATACTTTAGCAAATACTTCTTGCATGCTTTATATTGTTCAGCTATAAAAAAGTGACATCAAACATGTAACAATGCGCTTTTGTTTCAGTCTATCAGTAGCAGTGATTTAAGATATATATATATATTTAAGTACCACACTTACATGCAATCAAAGTGATGTCAAGATTAGATTTTTACCATATCCCAGATCATTACAGTTATTTCATATTGCAACAGAGATACAAAGTAATAAATACCGATAAAATAAGATTGAGCAAATATAAATCACAGGTGCAGCATTTTTTTTCCCTAAATTGCATTGCATTTTTTCTAAACTGCATTGTGAATTCAGCTATATTGTTTAAATCTGATGTTTGAGGAGACTGGTTATGAGTAAACTGCAATCCTTGCTACTTAATGGAATTTTTAATCTAGCAAACAATATCGCAGAAAGAATTCGGTTCCTTTCCCTTTAGTGATCCATTTTTTAAAGTTTAAATGGATTAACTTTATTGTCAGCAGGGAAAAAAAAACCTTTTTTACACCTCTAAAATCTGTATCTTTTTTGTTATTCTTGATTAATTTAGAATTATCATTAATTTCATATAGAAATGTGCATATATATATATGTGTGTATACTTTATACGTTCTAAATTAGTTTATAAAATTATAGAATTACAGGGTGTTCCACACCACACCCATTGGCAAAACTCTGTTCTCACCTTCCCACCTCCCAAAGATAACCACTACACAGTTTTCACAAATCTTAAAGATAGTTTGCTTGCTTCTTCTTTTTTTTTTGCAAATCCATGTTATCAGTTCTGTAAACTCTACATATAAGTGAAACAATCCTGTAGTTGCCCTTTGTCTCTTTACTTAAGTCACTAAGAATAATCACTTCCAGTTCTATCTATTTTGTCCCAACGAATACAGTATCATCCATTTTGGCTGCTGAGTAATATTCAGTGGAATATATGTTCCATAGCTACTTTAGCCAGTCATCTATCGTTGGACACTTAGGATGCTTTCATTCTTTGGCCACTGTGAATAATGATGCTATGAATAGGGGAATACATACGGCCTTTTAGATAAGTGTCTGTGTGTGGTACTACGTGCCTGAGAGTGCTATTGCCAGATCATAAGACAGTTTCATTTTTATTTCTTATCTATCTGTTTATTTATATTTATCTATTATTTTATATCATTTTCCAAAGGGGCTCAAGTTTGCATTCTCACCATCAGTGCAGAAGAGGTCTTTTTTGTTATTAATCTGTTTTGTTGATGTAGGCTATTCTCACTGAGGTGAAGTGAAATCTCAGTGTAGTTTGTATTTGCATTTCTTTTACAATAATTAATGTGGAGCTTTTCTTCAAATTCAATTCTATGTTTATAGCATCACTGCTCATAATAGATCAAATGTGGAAACTACCCTACCAACAACAAATAAATGATAAAGTAAGTTGTGGCATATACACACAATAGAATACTGCAAAAGCTATTAAAATTGGTATCATCTTCTTTGTCTCATGCAGCTTGAAAGAGACCTATCAAGTGATATCAGCCTGAAAGAGAAGGATGACTACTAAATGATCTCACATGTAGTTGGAACTGAAGACACAAGGAAGGGAAAGCAAAGCACAGAGTGAAAGTGGACTAGATGTGTATACTAAAGCAAGGGCCAGGACATGAGGGGGCAGGAAGAGTGGACTGAGAGCGAATGATGTCCAGACACCTACAGTGAAAGAATGAGAAATCCTACCTATGTGGCAACAACTGCCTTGTAAACCATTGTCTCCTTAATGAAATATTTTACTTAAAATAATAAACTGAGTAGTGGGGACTGCCCCACTCTCTAAAGGGAGGCTGGGACAACCTACTCTGCCACTTGGTCCTGAAATGAATGCACCCAAAATGTTCCTAGCTGTGACCATGGATTGAGAACTCAGACTGACAGGGATACAGAGGTTACACAGGCTCCTGTGTTAAATGCTAATATATATGAGCCCTAGGTCACATCCAGGGTGTCTACATTTAATCTTATTTATATACCTTCCTCATACTTCAGAGCTACTCTCTGTCCTAATCCAGCTTTCTAGTCTTATTCTCAACTGTAACATTATTGTCTCAGACAATACTTTAAATTAATTAATTAGTTAATTAATTAATTAAATGGAAACACTGACAAAAAAAACATAGGATAAGAGGGGTACAATTCCCACCACCAGAACTCCATATCCCATCCCCTCCCCTGATAGATTCCCTATTCTTTAACACTCTTGAGTATGGACCCAGAGTCCTTATGGAACACAGAAGGTGGAAGGTCTGGGTTCTGTAATTGCTTCCTCACTGAACATGGGCATTGGCAGATTGACCCACACTCCCATCCTCAGACAGTACTTTTAGCCCACCTGCAAGTCTGGCAAAAATTACTAAAGTCATGGCTTCTTGGAATATACCTAAAAAGGATGTCCTAGACTCTTCTTACAACAAGACCCTTAGTTCCATTTGCCCTATTTTTACCTTTAGGTTCCTGATTATTAAACAATATGTACTTCTTTATTTTTTTAAAAAAGATTTTTATTTATTTATAAGAATGACAGAAGGAGAGAGAGAAAGAACCAGACATCACTCTGGTACATGTGCTGCTGGGGACCTAACTCAGGACCTCATGCTTGAGTGAATATGCTTTATCCACTGAGCCATCTCCTGGACCACCTGTCTGTCCTGCTTTACATTTTATCACTTTTTAGCCAGCAAGTTGCTGATACAACCATGATGCCATCCTGACCTCCTGGGAAGATGACCTTACCAATGTGTCCTGAAATCTCATCTCCCCAGAGCCTTATCCCACAAGGAAAAGATAGAGACACACTGGGGCTATAGATCAATCTGACAATGTCCATGTTCACCAGAGAAGCAATTACAGAAGCTAAACCTTCCACCATCTGCACCCCATAAGGAATTTTGGTCCATATCCTCCAAAAATAAAGAATAGGGCACCCTCCTATGGAGGGGGTGGATAACAGAACTATGGTGGTGGGAATTGTGTGGAATAGTTCCCCTCTTACACGTCAATCTAGTTAATCATTATTAAATTGCTAATAAATAAAATAAAATAAATTGCAGCCACATGTATGGGAGAGTAAAGAAACTGGGTGAAATCTAATATTTCAAAGTCTGTCACTCAGTTGTATTACCCAGACCAAGGGATGGAAGTAATAGCATGGTAAGAAGTATGGTGAGCCAGGAGGTGGGACTATGGAGCAGCAACAGCTGTGTTTCTCTGCTCTCCTCTCCCAGATCAACTAGGAATACCAAAGGAAACCACCTGGGACCACAACAAAACAGGAATAGAACCACTTCAGGAACCCACCAAATCACTGGTGAGTACAAACACATGTGGCTTGTGGACAGAGAGGAGTCTAGGGAGAGATTAAGTGGCTGGTAACAGCTCTGTGTTTACCAGTTGAGACACCAACTCAAGACTGTTTCACCAACAAAAAGATGGCTGAAGGGAGGAGAGGACTCCCCTAAGACTCACCAAATGCAACTGTGAGTCTCCATTGCTACTGCCCTCAGAATCTGGAGCAGCAACAAGGAGGCCCTGTGCTGATACCAGAGGATAGAGAACTAACAAGGAAACTCAGGAGATCTATACCTCTGTAGCCTAGTGGGGGGGGGGGGGCTATGAGAGACTCTTTGCATAACCACTAGATTATCTGCCCCACCCTGCTTTATCTCTTGGTCAGGAGTGAGGGATTAAGCTAAGAAGCCTACTTATAGTTTAAAAGCTCTCAGGCTCCCATAGCCTAAAGGGAAGAAAAATAACCCTTTAATTACCTTATTTAGACACAAGCTAATCCAGGCAAGAGTGATCAGTAATTTGAAAAGTACTGAGAGAGGGACCTCATAACATACTATTTAGAATGATTAAGCCAACAAGAAGAAATATTGGAGAAATGAACCAGGACAAGAGTACAGCTAAAAGCCCCACAAAGGTTGAAGCACAAAATAGTGAGATCAACATCTAAACACTAGTTAAGGAAATAATCACAGGAGTGTGTAAAGAGTTTGAAAGAATTGTCATCAGAAATGCAGAAACAACAAATGAGACTCTGGAAGAAAACACTAATTATCTCAAGGTTATTAGAGAGCTGAAAGCTGAAATAGCTGAGGTAAGAATACAACTAGTTGAACAAGCTACAACAGAATCAGAACAGGGTAACAAAATAGATGAACTCCAGGAAACAGTAGATGGGTGTGGATTTTGCAGAATGCCCCGACCAGCAGGGTGGTGAACACGGGCTAGGAACCCAATGAGACCTGAAATGAAGGAACATGAGACACAAAGAATGACAGCAAGTCAAGTTTCTGATCAAGCTGTAAAATTTTATTGTGAACACAGGCATTATAAGGCTTTGGGGAAGGAGAGGGAATGCTGGAGGAAGGGGTAGGGGGAGCAAACTTCAAAGCGGAATGTTCCTTGCAACAAATGGCAGGAACCAAACTGTGTGTTGACTCACTTGTGTTGACTCACTTGATTACTGATAAATGGTTTACCTAAGGGGAAATGGCCTGCCCAGGGGGGAATTAACACTTGTCTTGAGGGGTTCCGTTGTCTCAAAGCTTATCATCTATAAAGCAGAGAAATGGCTCCTGGCAGATGGGAGAGAGAAAAGAATAAATAAGGCTGAAGACAGAATTAGCAAGATTGAGAATGGATTAGAGACAACTAAAAATGAAGTAAGAGATCTCAAAAAGAGATTAAGAGATACCGTAAACAACAATTGAGACCTATGGGATGACTTCAAAAGAAATAATATATGCACTATTGAAAGGCACAGAGTAGGAAGATGGATAAAAAAACACATTCTCATTAATTTGATAATTTCCTTCCTTCTGTTAACTTTTGAGTCTCTTTGTTGCTCTTTCTCTAGTTGGCTCAGTTGTGATGATAAGTAGCTTACTTGAGATCTTCGCTGTTTGTTAATATAGGTCTGCATTGATATAAACTTCCCTCTTAGGACAATGTTTGTTGCATCTCATGGGGTATGGTAGTTGGTCTCTTCATTTTAATTGTTTTCAAGTTATTTTCAATTTCTCTTTTTATTTATTCAATGATGATATTAACATGGATAAGTCTTTTAGCTAGGACTCTTTGGGGTAAAGGTTTATTTTAAAGTGCTACATTTTTATAAAATTCTAGAAAAAACAAGTGTCACTTGAAAGTGTTTAGTTAGTGTTTATATCCAGAATACCGAAAGTGTTATGTTTAAAAGCTCAATCTGTAGATGACCTACAGCTAACTTTGGACCAGGCCAGCACATTTGATGCATGGAAATAATATAGGTGTAACCTTCACTCCCAGCGTATACTGTCAGTGAGGATCATCCAATAGAGGTATGGGTTAAATGTTATGCAGAAGTCTTTTTTTTTTTTTTTTAGTACATAAGGAAAAAAATTCTCAACAAATTTTCTGGAGGAAAATAATGTTTAACTTTTACAATTAAATTAAATTGAAAGAAAAGTGTTAGTAATCCAGAACATTATTGATTCCTAGCTTGAGAAAAGGTGCAAATCAGCTCAAACCAACTACCTACCTTTGACCAACTGAGTGTATATGGCATGGTCTGCACCTATGAATTAACCCTCGAGATTCACTATAGGCCATTTCTCCCCCCCTCTCCTAATCTCCTACCCAGTCTCAGAGGACTCAGTCACTCTATGGAAGTAATTGGGGTCATTGAATCACCTTGTTGGTCACCTGTCAACTATTGATAGTAAACTGATGCATGAGAAACAGTTTATTGTGCTAATAAATTAGCACACACATATAAATGATTGTAAATTGTTAAGTATACTTATTTCCAAATGCACACACACACATATACATAATAACTATAACAGAATGAAAAGCTCTACAAATGCCATAAGAAAAAATATATATGGCTCTTGATAAACATGTTACCTTGATATAAAAGGACCCTAGTTCAAGTGCCAGATCTCTACCTGCAGTAGGGGAAGTTTCACGAGAAATGAAGCACGCTGAAAGTCTCTCTCTCTCTCTCTCTCTGTCTCTCTCTCTATTTATGTGTGTGTGTATCTCCCCCATCCCTCCCAATTTCTCACTCTCCTATCAAATAAAAGGGGGAAATAAAGGAAAATTTGGCTCCCAGGAAGATGGATTTGTCACACAGGCACAGACCCCCAGAGATAGATTGTATTTGTTAACAACTGTACTAAAAACATTAATCACTCCCCCAATAAAATGACAAAAAGTTCTTCTGAACTTGAAGAAGAAAACCAATCTGTAGTGAATAATTCTAAGCTGTCTTACAGAACAATATCTAAAACACTATGTCCTAAACAGCATAATGAGAGAACATACATTTAATATAATACAATGTCACTAGGGTGAATAGAATGTAAGATCTCAGAGAATAGTCTTTCTTTTTATAGTTCTATCACCTCTAAACATTGCCTGACATATAGTAAGAACTTAACAATATCTTTGAATATCTGAAAAAAATTAAAGACCAATTATCCACTTCTATTCTTCATGGGTAGTTATTATTTTTTCACCTTTTCTCACTCACCTGCATGATTGACTCCACCTGTTTTATTTCTGTTGAATCTCACCTCTAGAAGATACAGCACTAATTTATGGGGACCAGAACTTGATTCTAGATGTTTTCATTGTTTTTTAACCCATTTTCTATAATAGTGTCAACTCTATAACAATTTTTAGGAAGCCTATTAATTTATAGCTTGATTCATATTAGATTCTAGATTAGTTCATCATAAATATCTGTTGGGTCTCTACTATGAGACAAACTACTTAATTGGTACTTTATATCCAAAGATACAATAGCACAGTTTTTCTATTCAAGACACTCTACTACATAAGCAAAAACTCTACAATTATTTCTGTAAAAAATATGTATGCTCTATAGGAGAAAACCTCATATTTTATCTTGAATAGTGAGTGTGTGTGTGTGTGTGTGTGTGTGTGTGTGTGTGTGTGTGTGTGTGTTTAAGTAATTTTGGGCTGAGTTTAAGTGTTTATAGTACTGTTGCTAATATGTAATTATAGTCTCATCTCCCAATGATAGGTATCTATGTGTCTGTAAGACACTCAGTACCCTAATTTCAGTCTTCCCCACTATCCACCCCCATCATACACCAGGAGATCAATGTCTCTTCCCACCATCCCTTTCCTTCCCAAGAGTCATTGTCTTTCATGTGATACACCACACCTAGTCCAATTTTCAGCTATGCTTCCCCTTACGTACTTATGTTTTACATATGAGAGAGATCATTTGATATTAGTCCTTCTCTTCCTGATTTATCTCAGTCAATATGACAACCAACTTGAATTTTATTTGTGTAATTAAGCTCACCCCACAGGCATGCAACCACATACATACATACTTCATGACAGTCTTAAGTACATGAGTATGCTTGACACTAATTTTTCTTTCTTCAGTATATTTATATGTCAAGACATATAATATATATATATATATATATATATATATATATATATATATATAATTGCCAAGCTATCTAATCTCATCATAAAAACTCATCTTTTTTTTTGTTAGAACTTGAGGATCAAAATCAGAAAGTAGACCTGAATATAGCATCATAATCTTAGAGTTATCTCTATACAGCTCTTGCCTGAAGTGGAAATGAAAAAGCCAGAACATTCTCAATTAGTCAATTTTTCCAGCTTTCATTTTTTTTCAATACTTACTCTACTCTTTCATCAACTTACATTATATTTCCATCTGCACATTTTTTCCAGGATCATGTTTGGCCTGCAGATGACCTCACAGGTGATTTATTTTGCAAGCAGTTCATGTTTGATATATGTGGCATGACAAATAGCTCACATATTATTTCACTGACTAAAATGCAAGTTTGAAAAGGAACTTCTATTTGTCAGTCCTTGCAGATGAATCCTGTATTTAAGGGATTGAAGGACTAAAGGTAGAAATTGTCTGCATAAGGAAAGTCATTGGCAGGTTTTTTTGTTTCTGTTTTTAATTCGAAGTCACTAAATTTATTCATCCCAATGATTCAAGATATATCTTAATAAGCATAGTTGTGACAAGTCTGTTCTTAAATATATAATGATGTTTTCATTAAATGATCCCAAGCATCCAGTATTGCTGTCAATTAGGAATTTATCTCAAAAGAAGTTTGAACTTCCTCTTACAATGAAATTTCTAAGAGCTTTCCTTAGATAATTGAATATTCAATCTTTATAGTTTATGCTATGGTGATGTTTATTAACTTCCTTAGTGCCAGAATTGAAGATTGAATAGTTAATCCATTCTATTCATTTTAAACTGCACAACTTTTACTAAAAGAGCAATGAGAGTAAGCATTATATGTACACAATTTATTAGATATTCTCTTATGGTACAAATAATGTGAGCATTTTTTTCTTTCTTGTTGATCTCTGGAGTGTCAATGTTGCAGCTGACTTTCTCAACTAGTGTCAGAGATAAAGAAGGAGAGAGGAAGGGAGAAAGAGGGGGTGGAGAGAGAGAGAGAAAAAGAGAGAGAGAGAGGGGGAAAACACGGCCCTGAAACATCCTTAAGTGTGGTAGAGGCTAATTTTGTAACGTGGGTCTTGCATAAGGCAAAGCAGTACACTATCCAAGTGATTTATTTTGCCAGCCCTTTCTCATCTGAGAACTTTAGAAAATAATTCTTTTTTTAAAAAAAAATTGCTTATTTTTTTATCCTTATTTATTGGCCTCTACATCAAACATTCCAAACTTTTTAGAATTAGCAGGTATTTATTTATCATTTATATGCATATATTTATTTATTTTTATATTTACACCAGGCTTATTGCTGAGGCTCAATATCATTGATCTTATGGGTCATTCAATTTTCCTTTTTTTCCCCCATTTTCCTTTTTTTTCAGTTTGATAGAGCAGAAAAAATAATTAAGAAGGGATATATATATATATATATTGTATTTAATAGACAATACTTTGGCTGTGGTGATGTGTAAGAGAAAGGACTTGGCTGTGGCGGCTTTAAACAAACAAAGCTATATCATGGCAGTACAACAGCATGGAACTTTAATATGTTAGGCAACATTAAATAAGCAATTATGAGCAGGAGGTAAATAAGTCCAAGCATAGCTGCTACCCAAAGTTCAGCCTCATGTGTTCATTTGTTCCAGTCAGCAGCAGTCTAGTGGGTACTGGGAAGCCTTAGCTGGAGTCACTATGTCCCACAGAAAGAGATGGGGAAGGGAAATCAGGGGTAAGACTCAGCCAGGTCATGAGAATGGTAATTAGCAAGGTTAAAATTCACGTGTGCCCAAGTCCCAGGAAAAGAGCCATTCTCTGTGCCATCTCTGTCCCAGATCTTGAAATTTGCTCCAGTGGCTCCAGCTCCCAGGCACCACTCCTTGCTCCAGCCTGTAGTCACAGCACGTGCTTGGGAAAAGAAGGCCCACCGCTTGTGTGTTTAGTTACTTACTCCAGTCTGTCAGACTGACCAGCCAATCACATCCCTACAACAATGCTATGCTATGTCACAACACACAAACACACACACATATATACATACCACTATCCCTATCTCTATCTCTGTCTCTGTCTCTCTGTATCTCTCTCTCTAGAGAGAGAGAAAGAGTTAAGCCCTCCTTTGACATTGGTGAAGCTTTTCTCCTGAAGGTAAATACTAAGTTGTGTGCACTCAACCAGGAAAAACAGCCTCAACTGTCTGGTCCCAATATTCATTTTCTTAATCTCAACCTGTTTGCCACTTCCCCCAAGTGTGGGACACATCTATCCATAAGCCAAGCTTGCTGGATTTCTCCTGTGTAAATTAAATTTTATTAGCACACAGCTACACTTATCTATCTTATTGTTGTCTGTGTCTACCTGTGTGCTACATTTGAAAAGTTGAGGAGGTAGAGCAGAACCCATTTTGTTAAATAAAAATGTTAAACATTTGTTACCTGGTCCTTTCCTTTTTAAAAACTTGTCAACTGCCTTTCTAGTTTCTTTTTGTTTATTATAAAAACACATTTTTCATGATAAGGACTACCTAACATTTATTATTTGTCAGATACTGTGCTAAAACCTTTCTACACTTCCTTGTCACTTATTTTATATTTTCATTTTTAGTAACTGAACATTAATCTTGCTACTGTCCTATTTCTACTAAGATTTTTTAATTCTTTAGTAATTGCTCAGAAAGGAAAGGCTTTGGTAACTTAATTCTTTTGTTCATGTAACTATTGCAACTAAGACTCAGACTCAAGCATGACTCAAAACCAATGTGATTCTTTACCTATCTTCCCTCAACCAAGCCCATTGTCTACTTTTTCAAGGCAGTTTGCATAGCTTGCTCCCATGGCCTTAAGGAAACATCTTAACCACCCGGATGTGAAGGCAAAGAGGGACATAGTTGTGTTTCCTTGACGTGGAAAGAATTCAATATAAATTGTTGGATTCGCTTTCCCACAATCTGTTCTCAAGATTTCAAAGCAGCCTGTGTCTGGAAGTCCTGGTTTGGTCATTAATTAAAAAGTGTCTTTTGGCTAACATGTGTGTGACATTTCTAAGTGTATGCCTTTCCATATTTAGGAAGGAATGAGAACCGTAGGAATGCAGTACTACCACTAGAGTACCTGTGTGCTGACTCTTAGTCCCCTCAGCAGACAACTCCCTGTAGGGAACATTCTGACTAGGTTTGGAGGCCTGTATTTCCTTCAGGAAGTGAGAAAGAGGATGGCCCATGTTTCTGGTGGTTGCACATTTCATTTTATTGTACCCTCTGGCTGGTTAGAACCCTTTTATATATGCCTCCAGTCTCAAAAAACAAAAACCAATTTACTAACACACATAAAGTTATATTGGATCAACTATGGGTTTTAGCAAATTTTTTTTTCCTTTAGGATTCTATAGTCTTCTACAAAACAACACAAAAATGACAATAAGAAATGACTCATTAGTTGTCCAAGCTGACAAGCCTGTCCCATGTAGAGTATTATTTTCTCTAAAAACACGTAGTGTTCACTTATTCACCAAATGCTTTCCTATATCCCTGGGAAGCACCAGCATTGTATCTTGACATGTTTTTACTCTTCCAGGCAAGGATATCCCAGGCTTTAAATCCCCACATGAAACTGACAAAGTAGTTGCCATATTAATTTATTATTTTTTTATTTTGTTGGGTATAGACAGAGAGAAATGAAGAAGGAAAAGGGAGATAGGGTGAAAGAAAGAGCCTGCAGCCTGTTTCAACACTGATGAAACTTCCTTTCAGCAGATGATGATTAGGGGCTTGAACCCAAGTCCCTTCCACATGGCAACATGTTCTTTCAATCAGATTTGCCACAAGCCATCCCTGTTTCTTCTGAATATAGCCACTTAGTTTTTACAATGTCTATTAATAGATTCATTTCTTGAAGAGTAAAAGGAACAATGGAAAAAAAATAAGGACCTTCTAGTTTCATAGAACCACACAATTTTGAAAGACCAGCAACCTCAAAGACATCATCTTGAACTTCCTAATTCTGTAAATAAGTGAGAGACTCCTCTTCCTACTTCACCCTTAGATAGATTGTCTCTGTTATTTTCTTCATTCATATATGACAAAATGTATACCCAGACATCCCTTAGAAGGAGTTAAGTCATGCTATAGATCTACTAGTTATCCAGGTGTCCAACATTATATTCTTTCTGTGTTTCTTTTTTTTTTGAATATAGAGAAACTGAGGAGGGAGGGAGGGGGAGATAAAGAAGGGATGGAGAAAGAAAGACGCCTGCAGACTTGCTTCATCTCTCGTGAGGCATCCAGCTGCAGATGGGGAGCTGGAGGCTCAAATCAAGTTCCTTGCTTGGGTCCTTGCTTAACCTAGTGCACCACTGTCTACACTCCCCCCCCAACACACACACACACACACACACACACACACACACACACACACACACACACAAAAAGCGAAATTATGGAATATTTTACACATATTAGCATAAATTTTTCTTCTGTGAAATCAACATCTACAGGATAAAAATGAAGTTAAATAAAATAAAAAATCACTTCTTTGTTAGTTCTTACCTCCTAGTAGAACCAAAACTTGCTATGGAAACTCTTGATTTTTTCATTTTTTGTTCACCCATCCTCTGAACCCAAACCCTATGGTCCCTCCCTGTTGTTGGTCCCTTTTGTGTCTCCACCCAAGAGGGAAATATTTTCTGAAGTATGCAAATAGAGAGAGTAAGATCAAGGCATTTCTGGAATTGTTGAGTTTCCATGCTTGAGTATTTTTTGCAGCAGTGGCAAAAGTTCAAGTACAAAATGATACTTTTAAAATTATATTGACAAGACTCAAGGGGATAGTTTCACTAAATGAAAAGCACAAGTCTCTTAAGAACAAATTTCCTCATTTGGATTCCATTCCTTAGGCCAAACTCACATTAGTCGTTTCAATGTCTTAACTTCTAGCCAGACTGTGCCACCCTACTTCCATGTTCCTTCCACAAACTAAGTCATTAAGAACTTTCCTCCTCATATGCATCCTGTGAGTGCTCCAGTGGTGTTGTGTTTGATAGTGGAAAATATTATCAGCATATTATTCAGGTTACTTTGGCAAAGCAAAGTCTCCTTAATAGTATTTTGTTACATATGTGATGGGAGACCAAGAGACTTGCAAATCTTTCCCCTGTCCTCCCTGAGTCATCTTGTCTGGCGTTTCACAATACATTCCAAAAGGCAAGATGAGAGTAACCGCAACAGTAGCAGAGGCAAATCTTTGGGAGGAACTGCCTGTGTCTGAGGTAGGAGATGAGAAAGACAGAGAAAGAAGAGAGGGAGGTAAAAGGAGAATATGGACTCATCCCTGTCAGGGATTAAGAAAATGATAAATATAGATTATTCATACTTTACCTCCATTCAAGCATGTTCTGACAAGCTGTTAAGCAAAACACAGGGAGAAGAATAAAGAGATACAAAGGAAAGAAATTGGACACAAAATTTTCGGTCCTGTTTTTTATTTGTCTTCTATCCCAATTACATTAGAGTTTAATTTGGGCTCAAACTGAAAAAAAAAAAAGTAGGATATTTGTCAAACAGTCCAAAAGAGGGGTGTGTGTGTGTGTGTGTGAAATCCCAATTTTAAATTTCAATGTTTCATACTGTAAAAATATTTAGTGAAAGTATCTTACTGCTGCTTTTATGGACATTATATAAGAATAGTAATTTATTATCCAAAATAATCTCCAAATAAAGATGACAAACTTACATTTTCTGGTGGGCTTAGGGATGTTAATCTGATTTTTAAAGGAAAAACCAGTCTCTTTTCTTACCTAGCAGGTGAAACTTTTACTATTACTTAAATAGAAGAGAGCCTAACTAAATGGCCTGTAGTAACATAACCAAAGTACACAGTTTGCAGATACTTGGGCTAATTATTGAATTGTTTCTGTGGTAAATGAATCTATGAGAGTACGGACAAAAAAAAGTCAAAGATGGTGTGTGAAGCAAGGAGCAGAATCTTATCCTAAAGCTGGTCCATGTTCCCCAAGTGATGTCCAAAAACTGCTTATACAGGCCAAAATGTTTTTGAGATTATTATTCTGACATCTTTCTGAGGTTATATTTATATATTTTGAGCCACACTGATACAGCATAGCTGGAATTTCAACTACTTTATAGTAAATAAAATGGAATTAAATTTATGCCAAAACTGACTCTGGAAAGTATAAGAAAAACATCAGGGATTCACCTCCTCATCCCATTACTGCTAACCTTGCGCTTCTGAAATAATAAAGAATAACTGCTGAGGATATCACCTGAATGGTAGAATTCAGGACTTGCATCTCAGTTTCCTGTTTTGGATGCCTGGTACCACATTCAGATCAGGGAAAAGGAGATAAGTTTGTCTACTGGACCATTGACTCTTCCCACAGTTGAAGACTATAATTTCAACTGTGCTTCAACCAGCTATAGTAAAGAATTTAGTTTCTGTCTCTCTTTCTCTCTCTCTCTCCTCCCCTCCAGGGTTATCTCTGGGGCTTGGGGATGGCACTACAAATCCACTACTCTTGTGGCTATTTTTTTGATTATTTGGATATGACAAAAAGAAACTGAGTGATGAGGGGGAAATAGAGAGGGAGAAAGACAGACATCTATCTGCACACTGTGTGTGAAGTGACCCCACCCCCACCCCTGAGCAGGTGAGGAGCTAGGAGCTCAAACAGGCATCCTTGCGGGAGTCTTTGGACTTTGTATGATATGTGCTTAACCTGGTGCGCCACTGCCTGGCCCTAGTTTTTCACTTCTCCATGTGTGGAGACTGCACTCTGAATTCTTCAAAGCAAGAAATGTGAACAGTGCTTCCACATGTCTCCTAAAATCTACATATTATATTTCAGGATGTGAAGTTAAAGAGAGGTTGGTTAGTGAACTTTCCACAGGATGATTTTTTTTGTCACATTGCGTTAATACTAGAAAACAGGTGCCAAATATTTGGACCGAGTTTTCTTTTAAAAATAATTTTGTTGGTATTAATAGTTTGTTAAAAGATTATAAAATTACAATGTATAGCTCCATACTACACCTACCACCAAAATTCTTTATCCCCACCCTTCTATCTCCCAAAGATAACCACCAGAGTTCTCACAAGTCTTACAGTTTGATTGCTTCTGTTTTGTTTGGAGTTTTGTTTGTAACTTCATGTAAATCAGCTCTCTAGATTCCGCATATGAGTAAAACCATCTGTAGTTGTTTTTCATCTCTTATTTTGCTAAGCATAATCACCTCCAGTTCCATCCATTTTTTCCCCAAAGGACACAATATCCTCTTTTTGACTGCAGAGTAATATACTACGGTATATATACTCCATAACTTCTTTAGCTAGTCAGCTGTTGATGAGCATTTAGTCTGCTTCTTCTCTTGCTACTGTGAATAATGCAAATATGAACATAGGCATGTATATGACTCTTCTAATGAGTGCTTGAGTATCCACTGGATAATGCCCAAGAGTGGTATTGCTGGATCATAAGACACTTCTATTTAATTTGTTTAAGAACTCCCCATACAGTCTTCCAAAGGGGCTACATCAGTTTGCATTCCCAGCAGCAATGTACTGAAATTCCTTTTGCTCCACAATCTCTCCATCTCCCGTCATTTCCTGGTTTATTGATGTAAGCCATTCTCTTGGGTGTGAGATGGTATCTCAATGTACTTTTAATTTGCATTTCTCCCATGCAAGTACTAACCATGCCCAATCCCGCTTAGCTTCTGAGATCAGATGAAATTGGATATGGTCAGAGTTGTATGGCCAGACTGCATTTTTCTAATAAGTGAAGATGAGCATTTCTTCATATGTCTGTGGGTCATGTGTATCTCTTCTTTAGAAAACTGTATTTAATTCTTTGGCCCATTTTCTTACATTTTTATTTGCAAAATAGAGATATTGAAAAGACTATAGGATGCATTAAAAAAGACTATAGGGTGCATTTCCATACAATGCCCACCCCCAGATCTCCATACCAAATTCCCTTCCTCGATAGCTTTCCTATTCTTTATCCCTCTGGGAGTATGGACCCAGGATCATATTTTTGTTTCTTTTTAGATTGTACCAGTTTTGCATAGATGTTTGATATCAGTCGTTTCTCTCATGTATGGTGTGTGAATATCTTCTCCCATTTATTGAGCTGTGTGGCTATCCTTGGGTAGTTTGCTTTTGATGTGTAGTGCTTTTTAGTTTCATGAAACCCTGCTTATTTATTTTTGTTTTCATTTCCCATGCTCAGGGAGTTGAGTTTCCAGATACAACTTTGATGTGAACTGGACTGAGTTTTTAAGTCTAACACTCTGTCTATATAGAATTGGAGAGAAGCAGAAGTGTACAAACTACAAGTGATCATGAAGAAG